>NC_057802.1:344513035-344522859 GCF_018294505.1 Triticum aestivum | reverse complement strand
CCGCTGCCGCCGGCCATCGCCCGTCCCCGCCGCCGCGCACCTGCCCCGCCGCCGCTTCCCCACCGCCGGCCATCGCCGCCGCCGCGGCGCCCGTCCCCGCCGCCGCGCGCCCGCCACCGGCGCTCGCCGCCCCGCCGGCGACCCCCCTCCTCCGGCGCCGCCTCTCCTCCCTCGGCCCTCCCCTCCTCCGGCCAGGCCTCGCCGGCCACTGCCTCGCCGCCGGAGCCGAGCCCGACCTCCGGCCCAGATCCGATCGAGCGGTAGCCTCCCCGTTGACTTCCCTCGCCCTAATATTTTCTAAGTCCCAGATTTTTCTCAGCATATGCTCCTGTTCCCGATGCCGTAACTTTGTGCATGTAGCTCCGATTCGCGCATATAATATGTCAAATTGTTCGTCTCGTGATGCTCTTCATTTTGTTCAATTGCACCATTTTCATTAGAGGTCATCTTGATGCCCAAATCTTCGTTGGAAGAGGGCTAGTTGCTGTTAATCTCTGGTACTTATCAGAACTTGGAGATTTGTCATTTTTGTATCTTTTATTCTGTGCATTTTTGAGCATGAGCTCTACATGTGTTTTGAAATATTCCATGCCATCTTTCCAGTGGTATAGTCCATGTATTTTTGTGATCTATGTGGTGACTAGCACAAGCATGCAAAGTAGGTCCCGTAATATTTCTGATTTCAGGGACAGTGATTTCTCTAAATCTTTGTCTGCTCTAATTTTGTTGCCATGTAAACTTGATGCTACAGAGAGATCCATGCATATTTGGGAGATGTTCAGTAAGGATGTTTTGTAGCTATAGTTGTAATTGATCCATTCCTGCAATTGTTTGCAATTTTAGAGTACCATAGCATGACTCAATCTTGCTCTACTTTTGCTATAAAATATTTCTGGCAGATTCTTAACATGACATGCATTTTTGCCAAGCTTATTGTAGTTGATCCACACATGCTATGTAATTGTACTTGCCATGGATAGCTTCTTAAACATGCCATCTTGCTGTAGGTATGCTTGGTTTTTCATGCATTGCTCTGTAGTGAGTGCATCAAGCTCACCAAGAGGCCTACATATTAATATTTTTGCCATGCTCTGTTTTCTGCTAAGTCTGAAACCTGATAACGGAACTTGCTATGTTTACATGCTTGCCATCATTTCTTCTGGTCCTTTTTGGCTTATGGTCAGTAAGGGACTTTTGTCATGTGCATTTAGTAGAACACTACCATGCCTTGTTTTGCTATGTTAAGTTTCTGTAGCATGTTGATTTCGTGCTCTGAACATTGCTACCTGATGCTGATTTCTGCCATGTCCAGTTTTTCACTAAGTCTGTGAACCTGTAATCTTTTGCACTATTGCCATGCTTGTTTGAGCTTGATATGTTGTGAACTAGAAGTAGCTCAGTGTTCATATTTTGTCAAGCATTTCCTGTAGATTACTACCATGTGCTTTGTTGCCATGTTGGGGTGCTGTAGCATTGTTACTTGTTGCATTTTAAGTGCTATCTTGCTGTTTATCGCAGATTATTGTCATTCTTGTTTTGCTTGCCATTTGCAAACCGTGCATCCGATTCCGGTGATCTTTATATCGATTTCGACCGAAATCATCTCATCTTTCCAGTGGCATGCTTGGTTTGTCAATTTACTGCCATGTTCATCATTTTCCTTCCGGAGCACGCATATGCATCACATATCATAACTTGCATATCATACATGTCTTGCATCATGTTGCTTGCGCATTTCTCGTTGTTGATTGTGGTTCCATTTGTTTGTATTCTTGTCTTGGGTAGAGCCGGGAGACGAGTTCGTGAACGAGGAACCTGTCGAGTACACTTACGAGGATCAAGCTTTCGACAACTCTGAGAATCTTGCAGGCAAGATGACCACCCCTCGAAATCACTTCTATCTTTGCTATGCTAGTTGTTCGCTCTATTGCCATGCTCCGCTACCTATCACTTACTATATCATGTCTCCTATTTTAGCCATGTCAGCCCCTAACCATCCTTTCCTAGCAAACCGTTGTTTGGCCATGTTACCGCTTTTGCTCAGCCCCTCTTATAGCGTTGCTAGTTGCAGGTGAAGTTGAAGTTTGTTCCATGTCGGAACATGGATATGTTGGGATATCACAATATCTCTTATTTAATTAATGCATCTATATATTTTGGTAAAGGGTGGAAGGCTCGGCCTTATGCCTGGTGTTTTGTTCCACTCTTGCCGCCCTAGTTACTGTTATACCGGGATTATGTTCCTTGAGTTTGCGTTCCTTACACGGTCGGGTGATTTATGGGACCCCCTTGACAGTTCGCCTTGAATAAAACTCCTCCAGCATGGCCCAACCTTGGTTTTACCAGTTGCTACCTAAGCCTTTTCCCCCGGGTTTTCGCGAGCCCGAGGGTCATCTTATTTTAACCCCCCGGGCCAGTGCTCCTTCGAGTGTTGGTCCAAACTGAGCAGACTGCGGGGCCACCTCCTGGAAACTCGAGGTCTGGTTTTTACTCGTAGGATGTCTCATCCGGTGTGCCCTGAGAACGAGATATGTGCAGCTCCTATCGGGTTTTGTCGGCACATTCGGGTGGCTTTGCTGGTCTTGTTTTACCATTGTCGAGATGTCTTGTAAACCGGGATTCCGAGACTGATCGGGTCGTTCCGGGAGAAGGTTTATCCTTCGTTGACCGTGAGAGCTTATGATGGGCTAAGTTGGGACACCCCTGCAGGGTAATATCTTTCGAAAGCCGTGCCCGCGGTTATGAGGCAGATGGGAATTTGTTAATGTCCGGTTTTAGACAACTTGTTACTTGACCCAATTAAAATACACCAAGTGCGTGTGTAGCCGTGATGGTCTCTTCTCGGCAGTATCCGGGAAGTGAACACGGTCTGTGTTATGTTTGACGTAAGTAGGTGTTCAGGACCTCTTCTTGGTCATCGCTAGATGACGCTCGTTCCATTGCTTCTCTTCTCGCTCTCATTTGCGCAAGTTAGCCACCATATATGCTTTTGCCGCTGCAGCTCCACCTCTTTGCACCTCTTTGTCCTATAAGCTTAAATAGTCTTGATCTCGCGGGTGTGAGATTGCTGAGTCCCCGTGACTCACAGATACTTCCAACACCAGTTGCAGGTGCCGACGATGCCAGTGCAGATGATGGCGTCGATCTCAAGTGGGAGTTCGACGAGGAACGTGGTCGTTACTATGTGTCTTTTCCTGATGATCAGTAGTGGTGCCCAGTTGGGACGATCGGGGATCTAGCATTTGGGGTTGTCTTATTTTCATCTGGATTTTGACCGTACTCGGTCTATATGATTGTAATTTGGATGATGTATGAATGATATTTATGTATTGTGTGAAGTGGCGATTGTAAGCCAACTCTTTATCCCATTCTTGTTCATTACATGGGATTGTGTGAAGATGACCCTTCTTGCGACAAAACCACTATGCGGTTATGCCTCTAAGTCGTGCCTCGACACGTGGGAGATATAGCCGCATCGTGGGCGTTACAAGTTGGTAATCAGAGCCATCCCCGACTTAGGAGCCCCCTGCTTGATCGAATCGCTGGCGTTGTTGAGTCTAGAATAAAAATGTTTTGAGTCTTAGGATTATATATATCGGAGAGTAGGATTCTTTTTACTCCTCAGTCCCTTCGTCGCTCTGGTGAGGTCTCCTGACGTAGAAGTTTTGACTATTCTCTCCTCAAATTTCACTAAAAAAATTTTTTAGGATCACGCGGGTATCTTGGAATCGTTCCGATCGATTTGTGATGAGAACATTGTTCTTGGTGCCTCCTGTCATTTAGGGGTTGTGGCAGTGTCCCGGGGAGTTGAGCTCCGAGGTGTCGTCGTCACAATTTTATCGTTGCAGTTCTGGAATACCTGAGTTTCGCCGACATCGAAATCTCTTTTATGCAGTTGTTGGTGAGATCACCTCGACGCCACCCAGTACTGGGGCGGGAGTTCGGGAGTATTGCCATAACTTGTATAACGGATGTTTTTCGAAGGTTGAGGTAAACGATTTCCGAAGGTTTCTTGGTTATGTGTTGACGGATGGATACAGCTGGATCTAGGGATTGTTAGTTTGGGTGATATATATTTGTGTCCCCTGTATCCCCTACACCAGATTGCATAACCAGAAAGTTTCGGGAGTTTATAAGTGGGAATTCTAGTAGCCTTAGGATATCTTTCCGACAGATGCATGATATGAGATTGGGGTTTGACGTCTAGTGGTCCGCCTGTATACGGTTGATTTTACAGTGGTCTCGTTGTGTCTTAAAGAGTCCTTGGCTTTGCCGACTCGGGGACGCTTCGTATGTCATGTGCACAGCCTTGTACATGATGGTGCTGTACGATTGAGCCCGTGTGGGCCCCACCACGAAAACTTCGGACGAAATATCTATCATATGTTTGTTCCGGCTTATTCTGCAAGCCAATACTTGGTTCTATTTTGTATTGTGGTATTCGAGTTTCTTCGAATTCATATGTTCATTCCATATCTTTTCAAGTGGCTTCTCAACTTATGGAAGTGTGATGATTTACTACGGAAGTCATTCGTTCATCTTCGTTCGAATGTTTATTGTGAAGACTATATGTTGCAATTTCTATCCGTTGATTCTACTTATCTTTGTCTATCAAGATGCTAACGGATGTCACCCTCTTCAGGATGGCTCCGCCAACGCGTCAGAATCCGGATCGAAATGAAGGGAGTCAAGCGATCCCTCCGCCACCACCTCCACCTCCGGAGGCATGGCAATCAATCATGGCAGCCACCAACGCCAATGCTCAGATGATTCTGCAACTCTTGCAAGAACGTACTCAAGGGCAAGGCAATCAAGGCAATCAAGGTCAAGGCAACAATCAGTTTCACTTTGCCACTCTCAACCAGTTTCTCGCAAATCAGCCCAAGTCTTTCAGCTACTGTGCCGAGGCCACGGATGCCGATGATTGGCTCGTGGACATCAACAAGCATTTTGAATGTAGCAATGTCAGGCCTGAGGACTTTGTCAAGTTCGCTTCCTTCCAGCTCAAGGACCAAGCTGCTGATTGGTTTCAGCAATACAAAGATTCCAGAGGAGGTCGTGTGATCACTTGGACTGACTTCTGTCGGGACTTCAAAGCGCACCACATTCCACAAAGTGTTGTTGAGAGCAAGCGCGAGGAGTTCCGCAATCTCAAGCAAGGAAACATGTCTGTGTATCAATATAACACTCAGTTTCAGAAACTTGCTCGCTTCGCTAAGCAAGACGTTCCTGATGAGAAGAGTATGATCTATCACTTCAGAGGTGGCCTTAAAGAGGATCTGCAGTTAGCTCTCGTTCTTGTTGAGCCTACTCAGTTTGATCAATTCTACAATATGGCACTGAAGCAAGAGGCTGCTCAGTTCAAGTGTGAGGCTTCTAAGAAGAGAGTCAGGGATGCAGTTCAGTCTTCTTCTTCCTCACTTGTGTCAGCTAAGCAACAGAAGTTCTGGTTGCCTCCTCCTCCGTTTCGTCAGTCTTACCAGCAGAAGAACAAAGGTGGCCATAGTTCTTCCAACTCTTCCAACTCTGGCTATCAGAACAAGTCTCAGAATCAAGCTCCCAAGTCCAATGCTCCTTATCACCGTCCACTATCAGAGGTGACTTGCAACAAATGTCAGCAGAAAGGTCACTATGCTAACAAGTGCTTCAACCAGAGGCGTCTTCCTCCTCCTCCTCCTGTCAGATCTTCCAGCAATGCAGTGGTCAAGCATAATCCAAAGTCTGCTAAGGTGAACATGATGAATGCAGCTCAAGCGGAGGAATCTACTGATGTGATAATGGGTAATCTCTCAGTTAATGATATTCCTGCAAAAGTTCTTTTTGATACCGGTGCATCGCATTCTTTCTTGTCATACCCATTTGCATCGAAGCACAATGTTGACACAGAGATTTTATCCAAAGTTATGCAAGTTGTTTCTCCGGGTAAGCTTTTGTCGTCTAGTTTGGTTGCTCCAGATGTTTCCATCAAGTTGGGCGACTATAGATTTCAGTCTTCTCCAATTGTTCTTGGTGACTCGGATATTGATCTTATCTCGGGATGGACTGGCTTTCTAAGCACAAAGCTCAACTTGATTGTGCTGCCAGGGAAATTCAATTGACACACTCGTCTGAGGATGTGATTATTTTTGCCGCTCGTGATGAAACCATTCGGTTTTTCTCTCTCAATGAGAAGGGCGAATTGGATGCCATCTCTCAAATTCCAGTCGTTTGCGAGTATCAAGATGTCTTTCCAGAAGAGCTTCCGGGTATGCCTCCGCACCGGCCAGTTGAGTTCGTTATCGAACTAGAGCCTGGTACTGTACCCGTTTGCAAGCGTCCATACAAGCTTGGACCAAACGAGCTGAAGGAATTGAAGAAGCAGCTCGATGAACAAGAACGTCTGGGTTTGATCAGACCGAGTTCTTCTCCATGGGGTTGTGGTGTTCTTTTTGTCAAGAAGAAGGATGGCACGGACCGACTTTGTGTCGACTACCGTCCATTGAACAAGAAGACAATCAAGAACAAGTACCCACTTCCCAACATCAATGAGCTATTCGAGCAACTCAAAGGTGCTAAAGTATTCTCGAAGCTTGACCTTCGTATGGGTTATCATCAGAGTCGCATTCGTGAAGAAGATATTCCCAAGACAGCATTCAGAACAAGCTTTGGTTCTTATGAATATACTGTCGTGTCTTTCGGCCTTGTCAATGCTCCTCCGGTCTTCTCTCGGATGATGAATTTCATCTTCAACCCCTACACCAATGAATTCTTTCTGGTGTATCTCGATGATATCTTGGTCTTCTCCAAGAATAAGCAGGATCATGGCAAACATTTGCGATTGGTGCTCGACAAGCTCAGAGAGTATCAATTCTATGCGAAGTTCTCCAAATGTGAGTTTTGGCTCGATGAAGTTCTTTTCCTTGGTCACATCATCTCCGCTAAAGGCATCGCTGTTAACCCCGAGAAGGTGTCCGCAGTTCTGGATTGGGAACCTCCTCAAAATGTCAAGCAGCTCCGCAGTTTCCTGGGTCTTGCAAGTTATTGCCAAAGATTCGTTGAGAATTTTTCCAAGATTGCAAAGCCTCTTTCCAATCTCCTGCAGAAGCATGTGAAATATGTCTAGTCTCCTGAGTGTGAAGTTGCTTTCAACACTCTCAAACAGAAATTAGTCACAGCTCATGTCTTGACTCCTCCTGATGAATCCAAGCCGTATGAAGTTTTCTGTGATGCTTCTCTCCAAGGTCTCGGTGCTGTGTTAATGCAAGAGAAGAAAGTTGTGGCCTATACCTCTCGGCAGTTGAAGCCCAACGAAAAGAACTACCCCACTCACGATCTTGAGTTGGCGGCAGTTGTCCATGCATTGGTTACATGGAGACATCTCTTGTTGGGAAGACAAGTGGACATTTTCACTGATCACAAGAGTCTCAAGTATATCTTCACTCAGCCCAACCTCAATCTCAGGCAGACTCGATGGGTCGAAATGATTCAAGAGTACAATCCGAGTATTGAATATACTCCAGGCAAGGCTAATGTCATTGCAGATGCTTTAAGCAGGAAAGCTTATTGCAACAGCTTAATTCTCAAGCCGTTCCAACCGGATCTTTGTGAAGCTTTCCGCAAGCTGAATCTCCAAGTTGTTCCTCAAGGCGTTCTTGCCAACCTCATAGTATCTCCTACTCTGGAAGATCAAATTCGTGAGGCACAACTCCTTGATGCCATGGTGAAGAAGGTGAAACGTGGTATCGACAAGGGTCTTTCCAAATACAAGTGCTATCGCATTGATGACAGAGACACTTTGTTCTTCGAGGACCGGATTGTGGTTCCGAAAGGTGATCTAAGGAAAGTCATAATGAACGAAGCGCACAATTCCCTCCTTTCCATTCATCCTGGAAGTACGAAGATGTATCATGACCTCAAGCAGTCGTATTGGTGGACTCGAATGAAGCGACAAATTGCGCAATTCGTGAATGAATGTGATGTCTGCCGAAGAGTGAAAGCAGAACACCAACGACCAGCTGGTCTCCTCCAACCTCTTGCTATTCCGGAATGGAAGTTTGATCATATCGAAATGGACTTCGTGACTGGGTTTCCCAAGTCCAAGCGCGGAAATGACGCTATCTTCGTTGTCATTGACAAGCTCTCCAAAGTGGCTCATTTCCTTCCAATCAAAGAATCCATCACAGCAGCTCAGCTGGCAGAGCTCTACACCTCCAGAATTGTATCCTTGCACGGCATTCCACAATTGATTTCTTCAGATCGTGGAAGCATCTTCACCTCTAAGTTCTGGGACTCCTTTCAGAAGGCCATGGGCACTAACATTCGCTTCAGCACAGCTTTTCACCCTCAAACTAGTGGCCAAGTCGAGCGAGTCAATCAAATTCTTGAAGATATGCTCAGGGCTTGTGTCATTTCCTTTGGCATGAAATGGGAAGATTGTCTTCCATATGCTGAATTCTCCTACAACAACAGCTTCCAAGCGAGTTCGGGCAAAGCCTCATTCGAGATTCTATATGGCAGAAAGTGCCGTACTCCTCTCAATTGGTCAGAGACTGGTGAACGCCAACTTCTTGGCAATGACTTAATCACTGAAGCTGAAGAAATGTGTAAAGTCATCCGTGATAATCTCAAAGCCGCGCAATCGCGCCAGAAGAGTTACTATGATAGTAAGCATCGTGATTTGGCTTTTGAGATCGGAGACCATGTCTACCTCCGCGTCTCTCCAATGAAAGGCACTCGTCGTTTCGGTATCAAAGGGAAGCTTGCCCCTAGATACGTGGGTCCTTTCAAGATCATTGGGAAAAGAGGCGACCTAGCCTATCAACTTGAGCTTCCTTCCAACTTCGCGAACGTGCACGATGTGTTCCACGTGTCGCAGCTCCGCAAGTGCTTCAAGGCGCCTGAACGCACTATCGACTTCGAAGAGATTGACCTCCAAGAAGATTTGTCTTATCATGAGCACCCAGTTGCTATTCTTGAAGAAACTGAGCGCAAAACTCGCAACAAGTCTATCAAAGTCCTGAAAGTGAAGTGGTCGCACCATTCCGACCGGGAAGCCACCTGGGAACGCGAAGACCATCTCCGTTCCGAATATCCGGAGTTCTTTCAGTCCTAGATCTCGGGACGAGATCCTCTCGTAGTGGTGGAGTGTTGTAACACCCCGCATGTAACTTGCCATATTTGTAACTCCGACTCTTGCCATTTCCGGCTATGTGTTTTGTTTTTCCCTCCGTTGTCGGGTTTTGTCTTCCGTTTTGTATTTTGTCATGTCATGCATTTTCTTATCATGTCATCATGGGCATTGCATTCGCATACGTGTTTGTCTCATGCATCCGAGCATTTTTCCCGTTGTCCGTTTTCCAATCCGGCGCTCCTATCTCCTCCGGTGCACCCCTCTAGTTTTCTTTCGTGTGCGTGTGTCAAACTTTCTCGGAATGGACCGAGGCTTGTCAAGTGGTCTTATTATACCACCCGGAGACTACCGGTCAAGTTTCGTTCCATTCGGAGGTCGTTTGGTACTCCAACGGTTAACCGGGCCTCCGCTATGTCCATTTGAGTATCCAGCAAAAACCCCCTCCAAAACCAGCCCAAAGCCCACCAAACTCTCTTCCATGCTCTAGGTCGTTCGATCACGATCGTGTGGGCGAAAACCGCACCTCATTTGGAGTCTCCTAGCTCCCTCTACCTATTTATATGTGGGCATCCCGAAAACGAAATCGCAGTCTCCCGTAACCCTAAATCGCCTCTCCGCGGGCGGACGTGTCCAGCCGCCGCCGGACGAAACGCGCCGCCGCTCCCGGCCAGTGGCATCGCGCCACGTCACCCCGCCGCCGTCTCCACCGCGCCAG
>NC_057802.1:344492877-344512670 GCF_018294505.1 Triticum aestivum | reverse complement strand
CCGCTGCCGCCGGCCATCGCCCGTCCCCGCCGCCGCGCACCTGCCCCGCCGCCGCTTCCCCACCGCCGGCCATCGCCGCCGCCGCGGCGCCCGTCCCCGCCGCCGCGCGCCCGCCACCGGCGCTCGCCGCCCCGCCGGCGACCCCCCTCCTCCGGCGCCGCCTCTCCTCCCTCGGCCCTCCCCTCCTCCGGCCAGGCCTCGCCGGCCACTGCCTCGCCGCCGGAGCCGAGCCCGACCTCCGGCCCAGATCCGATCGAGCGGTAGCCTCCCCGTTGACTTCCCTCGCCCTAATATTTTCTAAGTCCCAGATTTTTCTCAGCATATGCTCCTGTTCCCGATGCCGTAACTTTGTGCATGTAGCTCCGATTCGCGCATATAATATGTCAAATTGTTCGTCTCGTGATGCTCTTCATTTTGTTCAATTGCACCATTTTCATTAGAGGTCATCTTGATGCCCAAATCTTCGTTGGAAGAGGGCTAGTTGCTGTTAATCTCTGGTACTTATCAGAACTTGGAGAATTGTCATTTTTGTATCTTTTATTCTGTGCATTTTTGAGCATGAGCTCTACATGTGTTTTGAAGTATGCCATGCCATCTTTCCAGTGGTATAGTCCATGTATTTTTGTGATCTATGTGGTGACTAGCACAAGCATGCAAAGTAGGTCCCGTAATATTTCTGATTTCAGGGACAGTGATTTCTCTAAGTCTTTGTCTGCTGTAATTTTGTTGCCATGTAAACTTGATGCTACAGAGAGATCCATGCATATTTTGGAGATGTTCAGTAAGGATGTTTTGTAGCTATAGTTGTTATTGATCCATTCCTGCAATTTATTGAAATTTTAGAGTACCATAGCATGACTCAATCTTGCTCTACTTTTGCTATAAAATATTTCTGGCAGATTCTTAACATGACATGCATTTTTGCCAAGCTTATTGTAGTTGATCCACACATGCTATGTAATTGTACTTGCCATGGATAGCTTCTTAAACATGCCATCTTGCTGTAGGTATGCTTGGTTTTTCATGCATTGCTCTTTAGTGAGTGCATCAAGCTCACCAAGAGGCCTACATATTAATATTTTTGCCATGCTCTGTTTTCTGCTAAGTCTGAAACCTGATAACGAAACTTGCTATGTTTACATGCTTGCCATCATTTCTTCTGGTCCTTTTTGGCTTATGGTCAGTAAGGGACTTTTGTCATGTGCATTTAGTAGAACACTACCATGTCTTGTTTTGCTATGTTAAGTTTCTGTAGCATGTTGATTTCGTGCTCTGAACATTGCTACCTGATGCTGATTTCTGCCATGTCCAGTTTTTCACTAAGTCTGTGAACCTGTAATCTTTTGCACTATTGCCATGCTTGTTTGAGCTTGATATGTTGTGAACTAGAAGTAGCTCAGTGTTCATATTTTGTCAAGCATTTCCTGTAGATTACTACCATGTGCTTTGTTGCCATGTTGGGGTGCTGTAGTATTGTTACTTGTTGCATTTTAAGTGCTATCTTGCTGTTTATCGCAGATTATTGTCATTCTTGTTTTGCTTGCCATTTGCAAACCGTGCATCCGATTCCGGTGATCTTTATATCGATTTCGACCGAAATCATCTCATCTTTCCAGTGGCATGCTTGGTTTGTCAATTTACTGCCATGTTCATCATTTTCCTTCCGGAGCACGCATATGCATCACATATCATAACTTGCATATCATACATGTCTTGCATCATGTTGCTTGCGCATTTCTCGTTGTTGATTGTGGTTCCATTTGTTTGTATTCTTGTCTTGGGTAGAGCCGGGAGACGAGTTCGTGAACGAGGAACCTGTCGAGTACACTTACGAGGATCAAGCTTTCGACAACTCTGAGAATCTTGCAGGCAAGATGACCACCCCTCGAAATCACTTCTATCTTTGCTATGCTAGTTGTTCGCTCTATTGCCATGCTCCGCTACCTATCACTTACTATATCATGTCTCCTATTTTAGCCATGTCAGCCCCTAACCATCCTTTCCTAGCAAACCGTTGTTTGGCCATGTTACCGCTTTTGCTCAGCCCCTCTTATAGCGTTGCTAGTTGCAGGTGAAGTTGAAGTTTGTTCCATGTCGGAACATGGATATGTTGGGATATCACAATATCTCTTATTTAATTAATGCATCTATATATTTTGGTAAAGGGTGGAAGGCTCGGCCTTATGCCTGGTGTTTTGTTCCACTCTTGCCGCCCTAGTTACTGTTATACCGGGATTATGTTCCTTGAGTTTGCGTTCCTTACACGGTCGGGTGATTTATGGGACCCCCTTGACAGTTCGCCTTGAATAAAACTCCTCCAGCATGGCCCAACCTTGGTTTTACCAGTTGCTACCTAAGCCTTTTCCCCCGGGTTTTCGCGAGCCCGAGGGTCATCTTATTTTAACCCCCCGGGCCAGTGCTCCTTCGAGTGTTGGTCCAAACTGAGCAGACTGCGGGGCCACCTCCTGGAAACTCGAGGTCTGGTTTTTACTCGTAGGATGTCTCATCCGGTGTGCCCTGAGAACGAGATATGTGCAGCTCCTATCGGGTTTTGTCGGCACATTCGGGTGGCTTTGCTGGTCTTGTTTTACCATTGTCGAGATGTCTTGTAAACCGGGATTCCGAGACTGATCGGGTCGTTCCGGGAGAAGGTTTATCCTTCGTTGACCGTGAGAGCTTATGATGGGCTAAGTTGGGACACCCCTGCAGGGTAATATCTTTCGAAAGCCGTGCCCGCGGTTATGAGGCAGATGGGAATTTGTTAATGTCCGGTTTTAGACAACTTGTTACTTGACCCAATTAAAATACACCAAGTGCGTGTGTAGCCGTGATGGTCTCTTCTCGGCAGTATCCGGGAAGTGAACACGGTCTGTGTTATGTTTGACGTAAGTAGGTGTTCAGGACCTCTTCTTGGTCATCGCTAGATGACGCTCGTTCCATTGCTTCTCTTCTCGCTCTCATTTGCGCAAGTTAGCCACCATATATGCTTTTGCCGCTGCAGCTCCACCTCTTTGCACCTCTTTGTCCTATAAGCTTAAATAGTCTTGATCTCGCGGGTGTGAGATTGCTGAGTCCCCGTGACTCACAGATACTTCCAACACCAGTTGCAGGTGCCGACGATGCCAGTGCAGATGATGGCGTCGATCTCAAGTGGGAGTTCGACGAGGAACGTGGTCGTTACTATGTGTCTTTTCCTGATGATCAGTAGTGGTGCCCAGTTGGGACGATCGGGGATCTAGCATTTGGGGTTGTCTTATTTTCATCTGGATTTTGACCGTACTCGGTCTATATGATTGTAATTTGGATGATGTATGAATGATATTTATGTATTGTGTGAAGTGGCGATTGTAAGCCAACTCTTTATCCCATTCTTGTTCATTACATGGGATTGTGTGAAGATGACCCTTCTTGCGACAAAACCACTATGCGGTTATGCCTCTAAGTCGTGCCTCGACACGTGGGAGATATAGCCGCATCGTGGGCGTTACACATTATCAACTCTGCATCTTTTGGCTTCAACATTATGAATATGTGTGTCACTACTATCGAGATTCATTAAAAATAGACCACTCTTCAAGGGTGCATGACCATAAAAGATATTATCCATATAAATAGAACAACCATTATTCTCTGATTTAAATGAATAACCGTCTCGCATCAAACAAGATCCAGATATAATGTTCATGCTCAACGCTGGCACCAAATAACAATTATTTAGGTCTAATACTAATCCCGAAGGTAGATGTAGAGGTAGCGTGCCGAAGGCGATCACATCGACTTTGGAACCATTTCCCACGCGCATCGTCACCTCGTCCTTAGCCAACCTTCGCTTAATCTGTAGCCCCTGTTTCGAGTTGCAAATATTAGCAACAAAACCAGTATCAAATACCCAGGTGCTACTGCGAGTATTAGTAAGGTACACATCAATAACATGTATATCACATATACCTTTATTAACCTTGCCATCCTTCTTATCCGCCAAATACTTGGGGCAGTTCCGCTTCCAGTGACCAGTCTGCTTGCAGTAGAAGCACTCAGTTTCAGGCTTAGGTCCAGACTTGGATTTCTTCTCCTGAACAGAAACTTGCTTACTGTTCTTCTTGAAGTTCCCCTTCTTCTTCCCTTTGCCCTTTTTCTTGAAACTAGTGGTTTTACTGACCATCAACACTTGATGCTCCTTTTTGATTTCTACCTCCGCTGCCTTTAGCATTGCGAAGAGCTCGGGAATTGTCTTATTCATCCTTGCATGTTATAGTTCATCACGAAGCTCTTGTAGCTTGGTGGCAGTGATTGAAGAATTCTTTCAATGACGCTATCATCCGGAAGATTAACTCCCAGTTGAATCAAGTGATTATTATACCCAGACATTTTGAGTATATGCTCACTGACAGAACTATTCTCTTCCATCTTGCAGCTGTAGAACTTATTGGAGACTTCATATCTCTCAATCTGGGCATTTGCTTGAAATATTAACTTCAACTCCTGGAACATCTCATATGCTCCATGACGTTCAAAACGTCGTTGAAGACCCGGTTCTAAGCCGTAAAGCATGGCACACTGAACTATTGAGTAGTCATCAGCTTTGCTCTGCCAGACATTCATAACTTCTGGCGTTGCCCTTGCAGGAGGCCTGGCACCTAGCGGTGCTTCTAGGACGTAATTCTTCTGTGCAGCAATGAGGATAATCCTCAAGTTACGGACCCAGTCCGTGTACTTGCTACCATCATCTTTCAACTTAACTTTCTCAAGGAATGCATTAAAATTCAACGGAACAACAGCACGGGCCATTTATCTACAATTAACATAGACAAGAAAGATACTATACTAAGTTCATGATAAATTTAAGTTCAATTAATCATATTACTTAAGAACTCCCACTTAGATAGATATCCCTCTAATCATCTAAGTGATTACGTGATCCAAATCAACTAAACCATGTCCGATCATCACGTGAGATGGAGTAGTTTCAATGGTGAACATCACTATGTTGATCATATCTTCTATATGATTCACGCTCGACCTTTCGGTCTCCGTGTTCCGAGGCCATATCTGCATATGCTAGGCTCGTCAAGTTTAACCTGAGTATTCCGCGTGTGCAACTGTTTTGCACCCGTTGTATTTGAACGTAGAGCCTATCACACCCGATCATCACGTGGTGTCTCAGCAGGAAGAACTTTCGCAACGGTGCATACTCAGGGAGAACACTTTTATCTTGAAATTTTAGTGAGAGATCATCTTATAATGCTACCGTCAATCAAAGCAAGATAAGATGCATAAAGGATTAACATCACATGCAATCAATATAAGTGATATGATATGGCCATCATCATCTTGTGCTTGTGATCTCCATCTCCGAAGCAACGTGCTCGTGATCTCCATCTCCGAAGCACCGTCATGATCACCATCATCACCGGCGCGACACCTTGATCTCCATCGTAGCATCGTTGTCATCTCGCCAACTATTGCTGTTACGACTATCGCTACCGCTTAGTGATAAAGTAAAACAATTACATGGCGATTGCATTTCATACAATAAAGCGACAACCATATGGCTCCTGCCAGTTGCCGATAACTCGGTTACAAAACATGATCATCTCATACAATAAAATATAACATAATGTCTTGACCATATCACATCACATCATGCCCTGCAAAAACAAGTTAGACGTCCTCTACTTTGTTGTTGCAAGTTTTACGTGGCTGCTACGGGCTTAGCAAGAACCGTTCTTACCTACGCATCAAAACCACAACGATAGTTTGTCAAGTTGGTGCTGTTTTAACCTTCGCAAGGACCGGGCGTAGCCACACTCGGTTCAACTAAAGTGAGAGATACAGACACCCGCCAGTCACCTTTAAGCAACGAGTGCTCGCACCGGTGAAACCAGTCTCGCGTAAGCGTACGCGTAATGTCGGTCCGGGCCGATTCATCTCACAATACCGCTGAACCAAAGTATGACATGCTGGTAAGCAGTATGACTTATATCGCCCACAACTCACTTGTGTTCTACTCGTGCATAGCATCAACGCATAAAACCAGGCTCGGATGCCACTGTTGGGGAACGTAGTAATTTCAAAAAAATTCCTACGCACACGCAAGATCATGGTGATGCATAGCAACGAGAGGGGAGAGTGTTGTCCACGTACCCTCGTAGACCGACAGCGGAAGCATTATCACAATGCGGTTGATGTAGTCGTACGTCTTCACGATCCGACCGATCAAGTACCGAACGCACGACACCTCCGAGTTCAGCACACGTTCAGCTCGATGACGTTCCTCGAACTCCGATCCAGCTGAGTGTTGAGGGAGAGTTTCGTCAGCACGACGGCGTGGTGACGATGATGATGTTCTACCGACGCAGGGCTTCACCTAAGCTCCGCAACGATATTATCGAGGTGTAATGTGGTGGAGGGGGGCACCGCACACGGCTAAAATATCGTATATCAACTTGTGTGTAGAGGTGCCCCTGCCCCCGTAGATAAAGGAGCAAGGGGGAGGCCGGCTTCCTTGGGCGCGCCAAGGAGAGGGGGGAGTCCTCCTCCTAGTAGGAGTAGGACTCCCCTTTCCTAGTCCAACTAGGAAGAGAGGGGGGGAGGAAAGAGAGGGAGAGGGAGAGGGAAAGAGGGGCTGCGCTCCCCTCTCCTAGTCCTATTAGGACTCCTCATGGGAGGGGGCGCGCCACCTCCTGGCTGCTGCTCTCTCTCTCCCCTCAAGGCCCACTAAGGCCCAATACTTCCCTGGGGGGTTCCGGTAACCCCTCCGGCACTCCGGTTTTATCCGAAACTTCTCCGGAACACTTCCGGTGTCCGAATATAGTCGTCCAATATATCAATCTTTATGTCTCGACCATTTCGAGACACCTCGTCATGTCCGTGATCACATTCGGGACTCCGAACAACCTTTGATACATCAAAACATATAAACTCATAATGTAACTGTCATCGTAACGTTAAGCGTGCGGACCCTACGGGTTCGAGAACTATGTAGACATGACCGAGACACCTCTCCGGTCAATAACCAATAGCGGAACCTGGATGCTCATATTGGTTCCTACATATTCTACGAAGATCTTTATCGGTCAAACTGCATAACAACATACGTTGTTCCCTTTGTCATCGGTATGTTACTTGCCCGAGAATTGATCGTCGGTATCTCAATACCTAGTTCAATCTCATTACCGGCAAGTCTCTTTACTCGTTCCGTAATACATCATCCCGCAACTAACTCATTAGTCACAATGCTTGCAAGGCTTATAGTGATGTGCATTACCGAGTGGGCCCAGAGATACCTCTCCGACAATCGGAGTGACAAATCCTAATCTCGAAATACGCCAACTCAACAAGTACCTTTGGAGACACCTGTAGAGCACCTTTATAATCACCCATTTACGTTGTGACGTTTGGTAGCACACAAAGTGTTCCTCCGGTAAACGGGAGTTGCATAATCTCATAGTCATAGGAACATGTATAAGTCATGAAGAAAGCAATAGCAACATACTAAACGATCGGGTGCTAAGCTAACGGAATGGGTCAAGTCAATCACATCATTCTCCTAATGAGGTGATCCCGTTAATCAAATGACAACTCATGTCTATGGCTAGGAAACATAACCATCTTTTATTAACGAGCTAGTCAAGCAGAGGCATACTAGTGACACACTGTTTGTCTATGTATTCACACATGTATTATGTTTCCGGTTAATACAATTCTAGCATGAATAATAAACATTTATCATGATATAAGGAAATAAATAATACTTTATTATTGCCTCTTGGGCATATTTCCTTCAGATCCACCTCGCCCTGACTCGCTGTCGCCGCCGCGTTGCTGCGCCACCGCGGCCACCATGCCCTCCTCGCAGCCCCGATGTGTCCACGAGACCCACGACCGTCTTCTGCTTCGTCTGCACCAACGACCTCAAGGCGGGAGCCACCCCAGCGCCGGATCCCCTTCGTCTTCCTCCTCGACGGCCACCACACGACCTCGCGGCCGATCTGCTGCACCGGACCTCCCCGAGCCCTCTGCCTAGACCCCACGCTCCTGCGGTGAGCTCCTGCGCCGAACACGCCGTCCCCTGCCCTCTCTAGCCGCGCGTAGCCACTACCCCGATGAAGCCCGAACCACCGCCGCCTCGTTTGGTCGCCGGCGCATCTTCGGTGACCGTTTGGTCACGGGCTCGTACCCATTTGGACTCGCCGCACCACGTAGATCCTCCCCAGCCTCCTCTTTTGCTCAATAGCGCGCTGCCTCGCCGTTTCCGTCTTCGGCCGAAGCCGCTCCACCGCTGGCCTCGACGCCGGCGCCGATTCCAGCCAACTCCGGCGACGCCACCACCGCTGTTCGACGCGCGCTGCTCCGCTCGTTCGAACGCGCCCTCGCGCGCGCGAAACGGTTGCCCGTAGGCGACATCCGACGAGGTCCGAGGCCCTCCGCCGTGTTTGGCGTCACCGGCGACGTGCCACCGGCCGCCGCTGACGTGGCACGCCTGGGGCCTCCCCTGGGTCACTGCCAGCGGGCCCCGCTGACTGGGTTGACCCAGTCAACGTGCTGACTGGGCGTCTCTGTGACGCTGACATGCGGGCCCCGCCGCTTAATCTACTAATTAAACATTTTATTAATTAAAACTAATTAGTTTAGTTAATTAGTCCATGACAGGCGGGACCTACCTGCTAAATAACTCTGTTTAGTTAGTTTTAAAACTCTGTTAACTCTCTGTCCATGACATGTGGGCCCTACTGGACCCACATGTCAGTTTTGACCTGGTCGAGTCTGTTGACTGCTAACATCATCCCCACGCAATGCTGACATCATAATTCCTTTTATGCTAATATTAATAATTCCAGAATATTGTTTAAACTTTGAAAATTCATAGTAATTAAACAATAACTCCGATGAAAATGTTTTCTACATGAAAGTTGCTCAGAAAAATCCAACAAATCCGGATACGCGGTCCGTTTACTTGTCAGATGCCTCTAACTATCTGAACATGGAACATTCCCCCTCCGGTTATCTGTCTGACACAGGTCCGGAACCGGGAATACATTCCCGGTTGAATTCCCCCTTCACCTATATCGTGTAGCCTTACATTAGGTCACACCCGGCACTGCATATTGCCATGTTATGCTTTGTGATGCTTTGTCTGCTTTATATTTATTATTTCTTCCCCCTCTTCTCTCCGGTAGACTCCGAGACCGATGCCGCCCCTGTGATCGACTACGTCGACGAGGACATTTCTTCCTTTTCAGCAGAGCTTCCAGGCAAGCCCCCCCCTTGATCACCAGATATCGCGTATTCTTCTCTATACTGCTTGCATTAGAGTAGTGTAGCATGTTACTGCTTTCGGTTAATCCTATTCTGATGCATAGCCTGTCATTGTTGCTACAGTTGTTACCCTTTCCTGCTATCCTACTGCTTAGTATAGGATGCTAGTGTTCCATCAGTGGCCCTACACTCTTGTCCGTCTGCCATGCTATACTACTGGGTCGTGATCACTTCGGGAGGTGATCACGGGTATATACTATATACTTTATATACATGACACATGTGGTGACTAAAGTTGGGTCGGCCCGTTGAGTACCCGCAAGTGATTCTGATGAGGGGGCTGAAAGGACAGGTGGCTCCATCCCGGTAGAGGTGGGCCAGGGTTCCTGACGGCCCCCGACTGTTGCTTTGTGGCGGAGCAACAGGGCCGGTTGAGACCACCTAGGAGAGAGGTGGGCCTGGCCCTGGTCGGCGTTCGCGGATACTTAACACGCTTAACGAGATCTTGGTATTTGATCTGAGTCTGGCCATTTGGTCTATACGCACTAACCAACTACGCGGGAACAGTTATGGGCACTCGGCGTCGTGGTATCAGCCGAAGCTCTTCTTGACGTCAGCGACTGAGTGGCGCGCGCCGCATTGGACCGTAAGCTCGAGCTTGTATTAAGGGGGCTAGGTCTGCTTCCGGCCGCGTACGCAACGTGCAGGTGTGCAATGGGCGATGGGCCCAGACCCCTGCGCGCATAGGGTTTAGACCGGCGTGCTGACCTCTCTGTTGAGCCTAGGTGGGGCTGCGATGTGTTGATCTTCCGAGGCCGGGCATGACCCAGGAAAGTGTGTCCGGCCAAATGGGATCGAGCGTGTTGGGTTATGTGGTGCACCCCTGCAGGGAAGTTTATCTATTCGAATAGCCGTGTCCCTCGGTAAAAGGACGACCCGGAGTTGTACCTTGACCTTATGACAACTAGAACTGGATACTTAATAAAACACACCCTTCCAAGTGCCAGATATAACCCGGTGATCGCTCTCTAACAGGGCGATGAGGAGGGGATAGCCGGGTAGGATTATGCTATGCGATGCTACTTGGTGAACTTACCATCTACTCTCTTCTACATGCTGCAAGATGGAGGTGGCCAAAAGCGTAGTCTTCGACAGGATTAGCTATCCCCCTCTTATTCTGGCATTCTGCAGTTCAGTCCACCGGTATGGCCCTTTACACATATACCCATGCATATGTAGTGTAGCTCCTTGCTTGCGAGTACTTTGGATGAGTACTCACGGTTGCTTTCTCCCTCTTTTCCCCTTTCTATACCTGGTTGTCGCAACCAGATGCTGGAGTCCAGGAGCTAGAGATCCCGAGGATGATTCTACATGGAGTTCGGCTTCGAGGAGTAGTTAGGAGGTTCCAGGCAGGAGGCCTTGCCTTTTCGATCGTTGCTACTTTTGTGCTAGCCTTCTTAAGGCAAACTTGTTTAACTTATGTCTGTACTCAGATATTGTTGCTTCCGCTGACTCGTCTATGATCGAGCACTTGTATTCGAGCCCTTGAGGCCCCTGGCTTGTATTATGATGCTTGTATGACTTATTTCTGTTGTAGAGTTGTGTTGTGATATCTTCCCGTGAGTCCCTGATCTTGATCGTACACATTTGCGAGCATGATTAGTGTACGATTGAATCGGGGGCATCACAACCCTCTCGGGGGGCCAAGCCTCGCGAGGCGGACGACAGAAAGACCTCCTCCGGGACAACCTCACTAGGCTGGGTCCTGAGGAGCGGAGATATCTATGCAAGGGGCACCTCGCGAGGTTCACGTGACGTGAACCATGACGACCAAGGCCAGGCGGGCGCCAGCGGGCGCAGTGTACCAGTTTCCTCTTTGGTGCTAAAGAGGAAAGCGCAGACGAGGAGTCCCGAGGCATCAAGCAAAGGTTTCCATATCGGTGCAACAAGACCAAAACCGGCAGGACGGCAGGACGAAGGTCACCGCGGAGCCCAAGGCAGCGTCACCACTAGAGCCTTTGGCAAGCGAAGACCACCTTTGGGTAGGATAGCTTGTACTAGTTGTCTCCCTTCAAAATTAGCCATTGTGGGATCCCTTCCCGCCTAATATTTGGGAAGAGGACTAGGGCCTCTGTAAATAGGACTAGCCACCACCATGGGAAGAGGAGGGATCATTGAGACCACTCTTCTATGCACCAGCTCACCGAGCTCAAGAACACCTCCCCTCAGGAGGCTATTCTTACTTTGTACTGTTTATCCTCAGCCTCCAAGGCAATCCACCACACACACTGGAGTAGGGTATTACACCACAACAGTGGCCCGAACCAGTATAACTCTCGTGTCTCTCATTCTTTGGGTTCGTCGAGCTAGGCCTTGAGATCGTCGCGCGAGCGAGCTAGGGGGAGAGAGAGTTCTTCGTGTGCACCCCTGTGTTTGAACCTTAAGGGTTTGCCGAAAGCCGTAATCCGACAACGGCAGTCAGACGTCTTGATGCGACCCCGTCTTCGGAGAAGAGGGAGTACAAGGGGAGGTCCGATCTTCACGGCGTAGGATCGATAGATGGATGGGGATAACTAGCTGCAAGCAGCCGAAAAATGGAAAATAAGAGATTATGATCCGATGAGGAGGAGGCTCACCGAAGCTTGCAATCCGAACATTCGCCGATCCACAACCCGCAATACTACCCCACACAACCACACTCAAGTCGTGGAGCACGGGATAGGTGCAATCCGCAAGGGAAACCACGAACTCTAATCCACACAACAAGATCTAGTCGTGGAGCACGAATTAGGAGCAATTTCTCAAGGAATCATGAGAATAACGATAACAAGAGCTCTTCAATCTCAGGAGGAATCTATGTCTTTGGTCTTTGATAGAAATGGCAAAAGTCCCCAATGAAGGGAAGAGCTAGCCTATTTATAATCGGGACGACCCCCTGGATAGGTGTGAAAGAGAACTAGCTTCTGGAACCAGCTTAGGTGTGAAAGAGAACCAACTTTGGTTTGACTAAATGGCTTCGAGACTTAATGAGGTAGCTTCTGGAAAACTCTCGTTGGAGGTGGTTGGCAGTTCCCGACCAAACATTGTTCACTGGAGTCGAACAATGTTTCCTTCAGTAGCATAGTCGAGTTCTGGAAACCTTTCGCAAGTTGGGATATCCAAACTCGTGCAAAACATTGTTTCGTTAGAATCGGAACAATGTTTCTTCAGCAGACAACTCGTTTCTTCATGAACTCCTAAATTTGTTTCTTCGCCATAAAACATTGTTTTGCACGGACTGATATGTGTTTGGCCTTCTTCGATATTGCACCTGAGTTCAACCAACAACAAAGGAGGTGAAGGAACAACCATGTTTTCAAGGTCAAATGATAAACTTAAGTTAGCATTCACCCTATCATGTACTTGCATTGCGTGACTTCTTGTGATTGGACTGTTGATGATTGTTGGTGTGGTATCCATGGCCGGGATGTCCTCATCATCCTCCCCCTCTTGAAAAGGAGTCGTCCTCGACTCTAAGGGTTGAATAGTTTTCATGTCCTTATCATCCTCCCTCTCTTGAAAAGGATTCATCCTCGACTCTAGCTGGTCATCACACAAAAGAAAATTGGCCAGTACAAAGAAACAATGCCAAGATTTTATCAAATGCTTAAGTTTAGCTTTAACCTTTGCGAACTTCAAATGTTTTGTTTGACTCAGCAATTCTTTCCAGCTAACATTTCCATGGAGTACAAATTTGTAATCAGGCACATCCATGTTTGTATCATCCTCCCTCTCTTGAAGAAAAGTCGCCCTCGACTTCCTTCGGTCTAAAAAATAATAGCACTAGGACAATACAAAATATCTTGACCAAGTAAAAGTAGAATAAGCATATTCAGTTTTTAGTTTTATTGGCTCCTTGATGGTTTCATTATGATTAACAAAAGTATATTGTTTGATGGATGACATAGCAATCATCTTTTCTCTAATTTCATCGCGCCAATGCTTCAAGAGTTCATAAGTGCATACCTTTGGGTGCTTCAAGATGAATAATCTCTTTCCTTTTACCTCACTAAGTACCTCCATGCCTTTTTGAAGACCACTTACCACACATGATGTTTCTTTGATGGTGCTCCACATGCGCCATAATTGTTCATGGATCTCATCCTCCCATCGCTGTAGAAGGGCAGCTAAGTATGATTTTTGCATCTGCACATACTTCAAGGAAAGAGAGCTTTGTGAATGGTTAGTAGTTGAATAGTCTTCTCTCCTTTCATTTGGTGGATCACTCATCTCTTTGATATTGTGTGTAAACACCTCAAGCTTAGATTTGGTGGACTCACACAACTCGCTACTCCTCTCACTTTGATGGTGTGGTATAATATGTTGTGGTTCACTCATTTCTCTAATCTTGTGGTGGATTACCTCACCCTCATATTTGGTGGACTCACACAACTCACTTATCCTCTCTCGCTGAATATGAGGTATACATGGGTGGAGATATTCCATCTCTCTAATCTTATTTCGAACAATCTGATCCTCACATTTGGTGGACTCACTCAACTCACCTCTCTTATCACTCTGTTTATGTGGACTTTTGGGAAGTGAACACTGTTCGTCACATCTGGTGGAGTCACTCATCTCACATCTCTTATCATTCTCAATATGTGGATGTTTGGAAAATGGACGTTCTTCCTCACATTTGGTGGAGTCACTCAACTCACCCCTCTTGGCACTCTCAATATGTGGAATTTTTGGAAGCGGGGCGCCTGGAACCAAGTCGATTTGGTGTTCAATGCCTCACTTCAGTGGCAATCTGGGTGGCACCTCCTTGTGAAGCACATCCCCATACTCCTGCAAAAGATCCAATACAACACTAAGAAGAGTTGAGGGTAAGTCGTTAGCAGCCAATAAAGTTTCCTTGTACATGGGTACAAAGAATGGAGCATTAGGTTCTCTCAATTCCCGCATATCCCTTCTCCTAGCCATCATAACTAATCCCTGTTTTTCCCGGTGCTTGGTCATATTTGGCTGTGGAGCTTTTGGCTGTGGAAACACTCACTCACTATGTTGGTGGCTCAGTCGTTGTGTATGATCACTCTCTCCCTTTTTCGTTCCTTTTATTTTCATCTCATCAAGATAGACTTCCTCGGGTGTCATGGGCAGCCAAGTGAACTTTTCTCCTTTATGGACAAAACATAAGCGATTCACACGCCCGCTGATTTGCACATCACGGTCATGCAACCATGGTCGTCCAAGAAGCAAGTGACAAGCGTGCATTGGCACCACATCACACTCAACATCATCTTGATATGTCCCAACTGAAATTGGTATTTGCACGCTGCTAATCACCTTAATTGCACCACAATCATTCAACCATTGCATGCGGTATGCGTGTGGGTGACGTTTTGTTTGCAATTGAAGCTTCTCGGCCATCTCCGTGCTTGCAATATTGTTGCAGCCGCCACTATCAACAATCACTCGACATATCTTTGAGTTGACAAGGGGGTGTGGAAAAGATTATGCCGCTGCCCCTTTTCCTCCTCCACAACCTGGGCGTTAAGTGAACGACATACAACCAAAGATTCTCCATCAAGTTCCTCCTGAGATAAAATAGTTCCTCCTAGTTCCCAACATTGCTCTTCTTCCACTTCATCATTGCCACCTTCAGGGTCACTTTCAGACTCCCATTCACCTCGTTCATTGATGATCATAGCTCGTTTGCTTGGACATTCTGAAGAAACATGACCTCTTCCCTTGCACTTGTGGCATTGAATGTCACTACTGCATGTAGAACTCTTTTCTGGAGATGGAGCAGAGGATATTCCTGCTGTAGCTGTTGGCCTCTTATCTTGATTGTGAATAGCAGGTGAGGAAGCCGTCGAGGCATGTGGGTGCCTAGGTGGTGCACCCTCAAACTGAGAACCATATGGCTATTGTGTTCGCTGCCATGAGCGTGTGGTGGTGCGGCCTTGGAGAGCATGAGTGCGACCATTACGCATATTCTTCTTCTCAACTCTTATAGCTTGATGTACCACATCTTCTAATGTGTCATAAGGAAACATCTCGACAAAATCTGATATTTCATCATTCAGCCCATGTAAAAATCTTTCCATCTTCGCATCATCACTTTCACGGGTTCTTGTCCGAATTAGCAGCACTTCCATCTCTTTATAGTACTCCTCAACAGTGTGGGAACCTTGATTGAGCCCCTGCAACCGCTTGTACAATTGCCTCTCGTAGTATGATGGAACAAAACGGTGCGTCATGACTTCCTTCATCAAATTCCAGCTGCGGATATGATTATTGCCGGACATCAACCGATCATCTTGCAGCTGATTCCACCATGTAAGAGCATAACCAGAGAACTCCATAACAGCAAGATCAACTTTCTTGGCTTCAGAAAAACCATGGATGCGAAAGATTTGATCACACTTCTCTTCCCACTCAATATATGCATCCGGATCCTCTTTTCCCGTGAATGATGGCACATGTAGCTTCACTCTCGCTTGGTTGTCACGGTCATCCTGATCACGACGGTCATAATGATGACCATTGCGATAAAAAACAGCACCGCGGCGAGGCGGGGAGTAGGGTTCATAGTCCCCCATGCCTTCATCTTTGTCACCATGCTCGGAGAGATCGTCAAGGAAGATGGCATCACCATCATGTGTCGCTCGTTGCTGGTGATCCGCAGCAAACCCGCGGGGGTCATGGCCTCATCCACGAGCTTGTCCTCCATGCAGCCCACCCTCACGAGGGGCAGCTGTCACGCACAATATGCGACCCTATCCGAGAGGAACTCGAAGGTCCCACCAAGGATAGACCCGCATATTGAAACGCTTTTGCAAGGTGGATACCATTACATCAACATTACATAATAGATGGGGATACATACAAGAGGCATACAATGCCACATGAATACATCTATACATCATACATAAGATCCACATCCGACTACGGATGAAACACAAACAGAAGCTCAAACGACATCCACCCTGCTAGCCCAGGCTGCCGACCTAGAACCTATCCCCTGATCAAAGAAGAAGCAGAAGAAGAACTCCAAAACAAGTAACATCGCTCTCGCGTCATGATCATCGCATAAACTGTACTTGCAACTGGTGTTGTAGTAATCTGTGAGCCACGATGACTCAGCAATCCCATTACCATGGGTATCAAGACTAGCAAAGCTTAATGGAAAAGGAATGGATAAGGTGTTGAGGTTGCAGCAGCGACTAAGCAAGTATGGTGGCTAACATACGCAAATAAGAGCGAGAAGAGGAGCAACGGAACGGTCGTCAACTAGTAATGATCAAGAAGTGATCCTAAACTCCTACTTACGTCAAACATAACCCATAAACCGTGTTCACTTCCCGAACTCCGCCGAGAAGAGACCATCACGGCTACACACGCGGTTGATGCGTTTTAGTTAAGTCAAGTGTCAAGTTCTCTACAACCGGACATTAACAAATTCCCATCTGCCAAATAACCGTGGGCACGGCTCTAGAAAGATAATACCCTGCAGGGGTGTCCCAACATAGCCCATTATAAGCTCTCACGGTCAACGAAGGATATTCCTTCTCCCGGGAAGACCCGATCAGTCTCGGAATCCCGGTTTACAAGACATTTCGACAATGGTAAAACAAGACCAGCAAAGCCGCCCGAATGTGCCGACAAATTCTGATAGGAGCTGCACATATCTCCTTCTCAGGGCACACCGGCTTGTCCAAACTTCCGGTAGGCCAGCCCAGAGTTGCCCCTGGTGGCCACCGGCGGCTGACAGGTTGGACCAACACTCGAAGGAGCACTGGCCCGGGGGGGTGGTAAATAAAGATGACCCTCAGGAGCGCGACTCCCAAGGGAAAAAGGCTAGGTGAGGCAAATGTAAAACCAAGGTTGGGCCTTGCTGGAGGAGTTTTATTCAAAGCGAACTGTCAAGGGGGTCCCATAAATCACCCAACCGCGTAAGGGACGCAAAATCAAGGAACATAACACCGGTATGACAGAAACTAGGGCGGCAAGAGTGGAACAAAACACCAGGCATAAGGCCGAGCCTTCCACCCTTTACCAAGTATATAGATGCATTAATTAAATAAGAGATATTGTGATATCCCAACAAAATTAATGATATCCATGTTCCAACATGGAACAAACTTCATCTCTTCACCTGCAACTAGAAACGCTATAAGAGGGGCTGAGCAAAAGCGGTAACATAGCCAAACAATGGTTTGCTAGGAAGGGTGACAAAGGTTAGAGGTTCATGCCAATTTGGGAGGCTTCATAAGCAAGTGGTAGGTAACGCAGCATAGCGATAGAACGAAGCAACTAGCATAGCAACGATAGTAGTGAGATCCAAGGTGACGGTCATCTTGCCTGAAATCCCGCTAGGAAGAAGAACGAGTCCATGAACAAGATGAAGCCACGAAGACGAACCAAGCATAGACGAACGAATCCTCACGATCGCAACGAAACAGGAACTATCGAGAAGAAGCACAACCGGAAAGAAGCAAACACAAGGTAAACACACAACACATAACAAGACATGATGCTCAACCAAGTATGATGCATGACAAGGCTATATGAAGCTACTCATGGCAAGAGATGATGCATACAAGAACAACACATCAACGCAAGTTTAAATGAGGCCGGAAACAACATAGATAAATTCCGGTAAGTCCTCATATGCAAATTTCAAAATTGGTACGGATCTGAATAAACCTTATGTTCAAGTTATTAAACAGCAAGTTAAGATGCACCAAGATGATCTACATGAAATTCTAGTCAAGTTACATATAAAGTTCATTAGATTCGGAGCTACAGCCTAGAAGATCTGAGCAAAACAAGACAAACATGTCATTGATGCAAAATGCATTCAAACATCAAGCAAACACCTCCAAACAAGGATGCAACAAGGTAATATGAAACTACATGCAATTCTAAGCAAGTTTCATATAGAGCACACTCAAAACGGAGCAACGGTGCAACACATACACATGAAACAAGATATAACAACAATCTGTCGAAAACAGCAACTAGGCATATTGCAAGCATCATGAAAATATGCTACAGCACCCCAACATAAAAAGAAAAGGCATGGACATGAAGTACAGGTAAATCATGACAAAACATGAACACTGAGCTATCTCCAGAAATCACTAGAACATGCTCAAAAGGACATGGCAAGATTGCAAATAATAACAGTATCACAGACTTGGCAGAAATCACCGGACATGGCAGAAATAACATCAGGTTGCAAAGTTTAGAGCTATCAAATAACATGCTACAGGAACAGATAATAGCAAACAAAGGCATGGCATGAATCTTCTAATTGCATAGAACAAAAGTCCCTTATTGATCACGAGCCAAAAAGACACAGAAGATATGATGGTACCCATGTAGACATAGCAAGTAATATGACAGATTCAGACTTGGCAGAAAAACTGAGCATGGCATAAACAGAATTATGAAGGCATCATTGCGAGCTCAAATCACTCACCAGAAAGCATTTCATGGCATGTGAAGGCATCCAACAGTAAGATGGCATAATTATGAAGCTAAGAATGGCAAGAGCAAGTTCATAGGGTGCATGGATCACTAGCGAAACACATGTCAAAACTGAACTAAAAGTTAACAGGCTGACAACAACATTATTTAGCAATTTGAGAGCAAGTTTTCAACAAGCTATGGCAGGCTATAAATTCAACCAAGGGCATTTATGGATAGAGCATAATATGTAGAACAAAACATCCTTAGGGAACATCTTCAGATTATGCATAGATTAACTTGTAGAAGCAGGTTATCATGGCATCACAATGTTACAGCTACAGACTTAGCAGAAAAACTAAGTCACAGAAATCACCAACATCACGGAGGCTACTTTGCATGCTTTTGATAGTCACCACATAGATCACAAAAATACAAGACAAGCGCCCCTGTAAAGATGGAATGGTGTAGAACAAAACACATGTAGAGCTCATGCTCATAGGATGCACACACAAAATGCAATGAAAAAGACAAATCACCAATTCTGATAGCAGACAACAGTTAACATCATATAGCACTCTTGCAATGATGATTTGGGCATCAAGATGAACTCAAACAAGCATGGCACAGTGGAACAAATTGAAGCATCTCCTGTAGAACATTTTGATATATTACACGCACAAATCAGGGTAACATGCAAGAAATTATGGCAGGTCAAACGTATGCACATGAAGCTGTTTTCCAGAAAAGACGGCCAAAACTTCACCTCGCAAGAAAAAAAATGGACGGCGGAGTGGATCGGGCCACGCGGGGAAAATGGGCCGGCTCGGGGTCGCGGGGACATGCGGCCCACGCGGGCGCGGAGCGGGCGGCCGGGTCGAGCGGCTCCTCTGCTCGACCTCGACCAGAACGGCGGCGGGGCGACTCCAGCGAGGCCAGGGACCGGTGGGGATGGCCGGATCCAGGCGTGGGGTGACGAGGCGGCGAAGGAGCACGGAGGCGGCGTGGTCGGCGGGCGGCGGAGCGGGGCGCCGGCGCTCCAGTGAGCAGCTCCGGCGAGGAGCTCGGGAAAGGCG